>NC_081852.1:32719119-32756619 GCF_963259705.1 Myotis daubentonii | reverse complement strand
ACTTTAGATTTGTGATATTTATTTCTGGAAGTCACAAGAGGACCTTTCTCTTATAGCAATGATTATAAAACACATTTGATTTATAAAATTTCGCATTGTATCTTTCTACTAATCAGATGTCTTGTGCAAATGGAAGAATAACGTATGCATTTGGTACTAAGTTTTCCTTAGAATGTCAATATTTGAGCATTGATTTTTGTAGGAACTAGGCTTTAAACAAATAAAACTATAATAATTTTGATATTAATACTCTTCTAAAAGACTCACTTACTGAAGGAGCTGGTGATCTATGCTCACTCATTAAAATAATTGTATAGAAATACCATTTCTGAGGAAAAACAGCATTTCTCTGGCATCCACCCTTGACATGCAACTGTAGAAAATAGCAGTTATAAGTATACCTCTTCTTGAAGGAGTTGGATAGCTAAGGAGCATATGGTGATAGAAGAGCAGCATTGTAGCTATCAATCTATCTGTGTCTGTATTTACATACAGACAATGCATTCCTACTGCTGTTCAAGGGCCCTGCTAAGATATATGATGGAACTGGTATACATTAGGTGTGAACTCTTTACAGGCACTACCTCACCAAACATTACACGCTAGAGAATTTAGAGACTAGACCACACAAGCCACAGATGTCAAAGCCAATATATCACGGTTTTATTGTTATTTGCTTGAAACTGCCTATATACTTCAGTTTAATGTTATTTTTTTAAAGAAGAAAGTAGACCTTAGAAGAACTTCTACAGCAATCATGCCTTGTGATTTAGAAGAAAATAAATACCAGTAGTTCATGGCTAGAAAAAAAATAAAAAGGAGGGGGACTTTATGACCCTTTTCTGTCCTCTCCCACTTGGCAGAAAAATCTGTGTCATGTCCAAAATGTTATGAAACTAGGTTGAGGGAGCACCAAGGCTTAGCTTCAGAAGAAAGGGAGAAAATTATCATGACGCACTCAAATACAAACAGGAGTACTTACACAATCTGAGTGAAGGGCAAATGCTGCGGTAAGGATGTGATACAGCCCATCTCAGGGAAGGACTAGCCAGGCCAGAGCTGCTTTGTCCCATCTAGAGCCATCTACCTGAACAAAGGTGAAACCCAAAACAAGTGTAAACCAGAAAAATAACTAACAGTATACTGCATCTAGGCAGATAAAATGTCCCTGTCTAGCATATCTGAACTGAAACCTTATTTTAGGAGGTAATGCAGGATTATAATTATATTTAAAAGCCTGATTCTCTTTGCCTCATTTGGTCCATTTGCTTGTACACTAAGACTTGAACATAAGGTTTGTGATAAAAAGCTATATTTAAATAAGCTCAGTGACATTTGAAGTTATCTTTTGGGAAAAACGATCTTACACAAATTCATAATAGAGTTGCTTTGGGGAAACTGCTTTTGATTTTGATGAGAAAATAGATTACTAAAGCTCACTGAGGTGGGAAGTGGTGATGGGAAGCAGTTATACAAACAACTAGCTAACATACATAACAGATACTGATATCAGACATACAGACACCAGTGTCAATCATATCAAACATGCCAGTAAATTTTTTAAAAATTAACAACAAAAACAATGAACAATTTGATTCTGTTATAAAACCTGTAGCCATTTACCTTTAACTTCTATCTATCTATCTATCTATCTATCTATCTATCTATCTATCTATCTATCTATCATCTATCATCTATGTGTATTTTAGAATAGACTGAGTGACAGCAATTAAATTTTTCCTGAACATGTATTTATAAAGGGCTTGTTATATCCCAGATATTAAGCAAGGCAGTTGATAAAAAATAGTATTCAAAAACTACTCATGGCCTTCAAGAAGTACAGTTTCTAAGTAGGGAACTCAGACAAGTAAACAGGCAGTGACAATGTAGGCTTAAAAGTCTGATAATGAGGTTAAGTAGTGAATGGACCCACAATGGAGTTAGGAAACTTCATGGGATTTAGAGAATGCTATTTACCCATTGGAATTATCGTTTAAGGGATATGTTATACTGCAAGAGTTTCTCTTGAGTTCTGATTCACTTTAGTTCCAGGGTGGGACTCAGGGATTTCCATTTCTAAAAAGTTTGCATATGACTCTGATGCTGTTGATATGGGAACAGCATTTTGAGAACTGTTAGACAACAGATGTGGAAATTGCTCCTTTTCATCATCAATGTAACCTTTACTGGTATTTTTTTTTTTTACAAGGGAGCAGGTTAGGTTATTGAAATCTAATAGTATGGTATTGTTGTTCGGCACAGTCAGCCAAAAGTAATCATGTGATTAACATCATTATCACCTGACAAGAGAGCAAGAGACAAAGCAGTGTAGAGTTTAAGTATGAGCCCTGATACCAGATCAGCTGGATTGGCCTAATTCTCATTTCTGTCACCTTTTCTGCTCTGTAACCTTAGACCAATTAGTGAAACTCTCCATAACAGTTTCCTCATTTGTAAGTTAATAGCAGAAACCCCTCACACAGCATTGTGAGGACTAATGAAATACTGATTGTTATGCTGCTAACAGTTTCAAACACAGGAGAACCCCTAAAAATTGTTTGCAAAGGTAAAAGGAAGGAGAAGGAAATAACATTCATACTCATGATACATCAATTTGAAAAATGCTGTTGTGAGAAATTCTAGAATTTTTAGAATATTTTCATAATTTAGTGCATTAAAATAAATATGACATAGATCTTCAGATCTGGGCCTTTAAAAAGGTGACAATGTGCATATTTTTGGAAAGTGAAAGGACAGAGAGGGTCTAGAAGATAATTATTACTAATTTTTAGTTTCCAAAAGAGCAGAATCCTTAATGGGGAGTTATTAACTGAAATGGGTAGCATAGTTGAGCTTATGAATTATTCACATTTTCCTGAATCTAAGTGAAGAGTGTGTTAAAAGAGTGAAGAAGTGCTTATAAATGCTTTTCCCCCCCTTCTCTTGTATTTAAGCTAGGGACAGCCTGGATAAATATGCACTGTGCTGTTTGTACTGAGAGTCCTGGCTAAGCATTATAATTGCCTTGATTTCTCCTAGAGAAATAACACAATTCCCTAATTTCGAAGATGGATTTTCACACTAATTTTATTAGTATCTGATGGGGAATAAAAAGCTGAAAATCTATACAAATAGACTTGAAAAAATTTTCAAGCTGTTCAACAATTTAATAAACATAAATTTGCATAAGCTAATAATTGTTCCGGGGTGCCTGGGGGTCAGTTTTTGGCAAGTATTCAAGTTCAGTAGATAATTTTGTGGGAGGCACTTTATAGTTGATGATTTTTTTGTTGCTTTTTTTTTTTTTTTTGCTTAGTTTTCTAAGATTGATTCATTGACCCTCAGCAGGGCTGAAAAAAGAAATTTTCTGTCCCTTATTTTCTGCTTCTTCTCAAAGAAAGTTTGGTGTTTGAAGCATTGAGGCACCTGAAGGACTTTCCACTGGAGCCTTTTTTGGTGCTACTGATACCACTGTAATTAGTTATTAATAACAGAAAAGGAGCAAAGGGAAGGCCAGACATTATAAAGCATGTCATTTGCACAGTTTTACCAGGAAACTGCAACTCCACACTCCCCAGGGAACCGCTGGCCCAATCCTTGCAGATTACTGAGGGGAGGGATTGGACAAAGGGGAAGATGGGCACATGTGCAGTGAAGTTGGGGTGACATAGGGAAAGTGCCCGTACATCGAATCTGGGAACAGAGATCACTGGCCAGAGGGGGCAGGGCCAATGCAAGCCCATGAAAATTTGGGAATACTTAATCCCCTCGACCAGTGGTCAGCAAACTGCGGCTCGCGAGCCACATGGGGCTCTTTGGCCCCTTGAGTGTGGCTCGTCCTAAGCCTTAGGAGTACCCTAATTAAGTTAATATCAATGTACCTACCTATATAGTTTAAGTTTAAAAAATTTGGCTCTCAAAAGAAATTTCAATCGTTGTACTGTTGATATTTGGCTCTGTTGACTAATGAGTTTGCCGACCACTGCCCTAGACAAAGGAATTCTCTCTTGGCTCTGGGCTCACTTGATGTTCTTGGCTCTCTTGTTTTGCTCCAGCCTGTGTTCCCTCCATAGCCAGGTGGACACCACACACAGCCGACTGATGGACTGCAGTGGGGGATACAAATTAGCTAGCCTGATGCTGGACTGGAGTGTGCAAGTATGGAAAGGTAACTCTGGGCAACAGCTTTAATTCTGGCCCTACCGACGTCACAGCTGGACTGTTCCCTTGGCAGGACAAAGGAAGAGGGGACCTTGGAAACTCAGGGGTATAATTCCACAGAAATAAAGCTTTCCATAATATCTCATCATCCTGTGCAAGTCTCAGAAAATTCTTTTCCTCGGGGCATCAAAAGAATCCCACTCCCCTAGCAACCAGTGGGGATTAGAGGCTCTCCTCACTGATAACACTACCAAATGGCAGATTTTCTTGGTAGTTCTTTTCAAATCACCAATTCTCCTTTCTAAGAATCCAGATTTGGTACATGTATTCTAAACAAGTATTTTATATAAAGCTGAAAGGTATTCATTCAACAATTCCTTATTGAGCTACTATTTTATCCCTAGTGTGCAGATAAATTAAATGAGGACTTTTTTAATACTCTTATTGAAGAAAAAACAATTAAAGGTCTCTGGTTGGAAAGAGAAAAGGGAGATAAAAAAACTGGGAAAAACTGCTAGAGTAGAGATTTTAGCAACACAAATATTGAAGATATATAGGCATGAGTCAAGTCACTTAAGGGCTCTGAAAAGTGTGCTGGTTGGAAGAGAAGAAAAAGTAAGTGAATATAATACCTTAATCAATAAAGGAAAAATAAATAAATAAATAAATTAATTAATAAATATAATAAAAATAAAAAGGGGGGGAAAACCATCAGATTGACCCCACAAGAGAGTCCTATTTGATTGTGAGATATAATTAATGTTAAAATAAACCTTGTGGACTAAAAATCTACCACATATTAAACCTGACAAGCTCAGGGGAGGCCTGCATGATAGCCTGACAAACTCGGAGAGAGAAAGTAACCACAGAGGATGGTGGGAACTGAAAATTTTCTAATTTAAATCAGTTCATGGCAGGTAGTCCTGTCTTAGGGCAGGAGTTTTCCCTAATAAAGGTCAATCTTCACCTTAACTGAGACTGTCTGTTGTCTTTTTTGCATCTAGGATAACATACTGATAACAGGCCTTTGGAATAACAAAGTAATTTCCCTTTTGGGGGGTTCCTCAAATCACAATTACCACAGGAGAGCTGAGACCACAATTCTCCTCATTCGTATTATTATTGTGTTTATTGTTGACTGTTAACTATCTTTCATGCACCTACGTAAAAGAAGCATGTGCCTATTCATTTTAACTTTAATCCAATCCCAGAGGTTTCCTGGTTTTGCTTTCTCCCGCCTTCCTAATCCATCACCAATGGATTTCATGTAGTCTGCTTACCCCTCCTCCTTTATTGTAACCTATAAAATAAGGTGCTTTTGTCATTCTCTGGTGTGTTTTTTCCATCCCTTGAGATTTTGCGTCCCAAGAATTATTGTCAGTTTGGTTCAAATAAACTCATAAAAAAGTAGGAAAGCAATGTTGACCCTTTGTAAAATAATGATAAAAAATGTGCTCAGGTTGCTAGAAAAGCACATGCATAGAGCTGTGCAGGCAATCTAATCCAAAAGGAAGCTGGGGAGGATGATGAGTATATGGTAAATCATGGCACATAGTGCTGTCTATTTTATTAGCCCTTTAGGTTGTTGTTGCTATCTAAACACAGAGTTAAATGTTTGTACTGTGTTTGGAATAAGAGATGGATAGGGCAGAGAACTGGACATGTTTGCAGAAAGAGACCTCATTTCAACACAAAGAAAATTTCAAAAATAAGGTGGCCTATGACATATTTTTGAATATAAGTCTGAAATAAGATTATGCCAGATAGAAGACTGTGAATGACAATTTTCAACTTTGGGTAGAGATGGTGAGTTTGCTTGTGTGTTATTCAGAAAATAATCCTGTGATCTGCAATTCTAACCTGACTAGATGCTGAAAACTTGAGAAAATACAGGAGGATAAAGCCCCTAGGGTCAGATGTCCATATAAACCTATGTCCTCCTTGTGATATATATTTAGAGCCAACATAGAAAAATCTGTATCAGAAATTCAAAGTGGACATTTCTCAAGGAAATGGAGTGAAAAGCAAACCTTGTTCAGAAATTAAGTTATTTTGGGAAGAAATGAACCATATGAATAGCAGGTGTCTATGCTAATAGAATGACTATGTTTTAATTAAGCCACATTTCCCTACAGAATAATTATATATGTTGTTTACTCAACTATTTTTTAAAAGATCATTAACACTTTTGTAATGTACTTCTCAGGCTACAAGTTAAGAGCATTAAGAACATTTGCTTTCATTATGAAAGAAACACATAATAGGTTCTCTGCCTATTGCAAATATTTATTCCCTATAAAATTGGGTGCCCAAGAATTCAAATATACTAATAGCCTTCCTTTCATACTTTAAGTTTATAAAATTTATCATTACTTTGTGATAAAGAATTATTCCTTGGGTTCTGTGGAACTGCAAATTTTGAGATACCCTCAAATAAAAATTACTATACCCTTGGAAAATTCTACAGCGGTGATAAGTGCTCATAGCTGCTGCTCAAAAGAATGAGGGGGAGTGGTGCAGAATCCACTGCCAGGAAACCATGAAGTGTTATCCTTTGAATTAAATGTTTGTTAACTGAAATAAAACTGTCCACCTGAAACACCCAGAATGGGAGCAATCATGTTCCTTTTGGAAGAATCTTTTGGGAAATCACAAGAAATCTATGCATCTTAAAGGCTTAAAGAGGGCCTGATGACATGGAGAGTACATTCAGCTTCCTCACTTGGACTACCAAAAATCTACAGAATTTTGGAAAAAAAGATTTATTAGAGTTGTATCGCTCCTTAGATGAAATGAGCTAATTGGATTCTTCAACAAGCAAGCTATTAAGTAGCCCCAGGGAAGCAGCTCATAATATTATGTTTCAAAATGTTGAACTTGGCATCTAAGGATTCTGTATGTTAGGGCTTCTGGTTTTTGTTTCTCTCTGCAGGGATAGTGGAATCATTGAATATGTATCAATATACTCATTGTTAGCACAGGAATCTTTAGAAGAGAAAGTGCTTGGTTAGATGTAATTACAGAATTGAAAAGAGATGTCTCCTACTTTTTTTATCTGTACCTATCAATTTCATAAATTGATGGCAAAAATACACTTACAAGGGATTGGGAAATGATGCTTGCAAAGCATTTTTGACATAAACAGTTTTGGATATATCCCACCAATTTGAATAGGAAGGCACTACATTTGAAATGTCATGGCTGGCTAAATCCCAATTTCTCTAAAAAGGTTGACCTCTGAAGCTGTTAAAGTTACATATCCAAAGGACAGCGCTTCCCCCAATACAAACAGATATCAATTCAAAATGCATTTTAAATGTGTCAACTGTAACAATAAAGTTTAAACACATTTTTTTTTTTTTACATCAGCCATGTTCTGAAGAATTAAAAGCACAGTTATGAAAAAGATTTTCATCACAGACGATCCTTACAGGGTAGATTTTACAACAAAAAGGTTGTGTTTTTTCTCTAGCAAGTGTCTGATATTATCTATACTAGGGGCCTGGTGCACGAAATTCGTGCACTGGGTGTGTGTGGGGGGGAGAGTGTCCCTCAGCCCAGCCTGCCCCCTCTCACATACTGGGAGCTCTCAGGCGTTGACCCCCATCACCCTCCAATCGCAGGATCAGCCCCTTGCCCAGGCCTGACGCCTCTGACAGAGGTGTCAGGCTTGGACAAAGGACCCCCATCTCCCCCCGATCACTGGCTCTGGCCCCTGCCCAGGCCTGAGGCCTCTGGCCCAGGAATCATGCCTGGGCAGGGGACCCCCATATCTCCCTGATCGCTTGCTCCACCCTCCGCCCAAGCCTGACGCCTCTGACCCAGGCTTCAGGCCTGGGCCAGGGGACCCTCATATCCCCCCAATCCCCGGCTCCGCCCCCCACCCAGGCCTGATGCCTTGGCCAGAGGAGTTGACCCTCATCACCCTCCGATCACCAATCACCGGATCGGCCCCTTGACCAGGCCTGAGGCCTCCGGCAGAGGTGTCAGGCCTGGGCAGGGGACCCCCAGCTCCCCGCGGTTACAGGCTCCGACCCTGCCCAGGCCTAACGCCTCTGGCCTAGGCATCCGGCCCGGGCAGTGGGGACCCGCAGCTGCAGCGGCCCCGCGATCGTGGGCTCTGCTTTAGGCCCAGGCAAGGGACCCCTAGCTCCTGGGACTGCCAGCTTCGACGTGTCCAGCTCCCATCGCTGGCTCCACCCCTACTTCCTGCTATCACTGGCCAGGGCGGCAAAGGCGCCTGATTCTCCGATCATGGCTGGGGGGGCAGGGCAAAGGCAGCCCCAGGGCCGCCTTTGCCCTGCCTCCCAGCTCTTAGCTCCCCCCTGGGTTTCCAATCACTGTCAGTGGCAGGGGGCTTCTTCCTGCTTTCCCTTTCGCCTCCCTGCATTGTGCCTACATATGCAAATTAACCGCCATCTTGTTGGCAGTTAACTGCCAATCTTAGTTGGCAGTTAATTTGCATATAGCCCTGATTAGCCAATGAAAAGGGTAGCTCGTATGCCAATTACCATTTTTCTCTTTTATTAGTGTTGATATCTTCCAGTTGTATTTAATACAAATACTATTATGACCCCAAATAACAATATCAAAACATGAGTTCTTCCATTTTGGAATGATGAGAAACAATCTCATAGTTTTTTTGTTTGAAAGTTCATATTATCAATGTTCACCTAAGAATAATTTTGGGTATAAACACTTTTAAAGTTCAGTATGACTCTGCGATGTTTTTTTCTCGTCTCTGTGTTGGTGCAAGCACATGTTACCCACCATCGTTTCACCTTTACTATAAAGCAGTTGATCTAAAAAAAAAAAAAAATGTGTCCTATGGTCTTCTGGAAGAGGAAGGAGTTTATCTGTTTGAATGGCCTGAAATATAAGCTGCAAAGACATGGTCTCTGCTCTCTAGATTTCAGACGGCCCTAAACTAATCTTGCCATCATCTTCCTAATTTTTTATTAATATCGGTATCTCAAGTTATGCAGGAAGTTTATAATTTTTGTTCATTGTGCAGCATAGGGAAATATTGTTTGTAATTTGAAAAATATTCTGTTTACTTCCACCATGACTGAGGATGTCTGTTTTTACTGTCGACATGGTCCTCTCATCTCTCCTATAACGCTGCAGGGTTCAAACTATGTATGTTCTACTTTCTCTACTGCTGCTTTCTCTGTTCTCTTTGATATTCCTGATATTCTCATTAGCCCATTTTAGGCTTATTACATTTTTCAGTGCAATTGTTCTTTAACTTGGTGTCAGTTCTGAATCCCAGTAATGGCTATATGGCTCCCAAGAGAAGATTTATATAGAAAAGAAAGTAACTGGCTAAGCTTGGTTTCCATGTAAGTAACTTCAATAATGTTGCAGAAAATAAAGCTCTGTGTTTTTGAGACTTTCCATTTTAATTTCACCAAATTTCAGTTTACTTTCCATTTGAATGGAAAGTTGGTTTGACATTTCAGAAAAGAGAATCAGTGGATCTCGATTTGTAACTATTGTTTAGATCAGTGGTTCTCAATCTGTGGGTTGCGACCCCTTTGGGGGTCGAACGATCCTTTCACAGGGGTCGCCTAAGACCATCGGAAAACACATATATAATTACATATTGTTTTGTGAGCTATGCTTTAATTATGTTCAATTTGTAACAATGAAATTGGGGGTCACCACAACATGAGGAACTGTATTAAAGGGTCGTGGCATTAGGAAGGTTGAGAACCACTGGGTTATATGGACACATTGTGCAGATTTTAAGTGCAGCCATGTGAGAGAATAGCAAGACGGGGTGGGGTTGGGGGTAGATATATAAGAAGAAATAGAGTTGCTAGCCTAGTTAAATTCTAATTAAATATGTAATATGGTGAGGAAGGAATTAATTTACTAAGGGACAATTTTAATAGCCTGATGAATCTAAAATTAAACACAGCGGGGTGAAAGGATTTATAGTGATAATCAAATATATTATAAACCATCACTTTATATGGGTAACAATGAATTTTTTAATTGTTATTCAACATTTCCTAATACAAAGAGTTATTATGAGAACCAATATCAAGATAATACCTTAAAAATCAAGTTGGCCTGGGAGAGGAAGAGGAGCAGTGTCTGAACCGAAGCCTGAGGGGTTGTCAGTGGTCTGTGATGACTCAGAGTTAGCAATGACGGTCATGGAGAGGGGACCATTTGCTCTGAGTCCAGCCAGCAGGAACCCATCACCATTCAGGCTTCACACATCTAAGCAGCTCTCCTCGTTACTAATTCCACCAAGTGGAGGATGGGCATCACAGGTTCCTACACCGTGTGAAAGTGTGCTGCTTCTGCGGGAGTATCACACCTGGAGCGGAGCCTTGAGAGGTTCTCAGCAGCGGTGGTGGAGATCGCTGGTTTTCTGCGCCTGAGGAGTTCCACAGCAACACAGCTATCTCTCTCACTGCCACTCACCTGCAAGCTCAGCATGTGTGACCTGGCTCTGCAGCCTCCTGTGGTCTCCAAGGAAACCCTGGAGATATTCTCAGATGACATCGGAAGAGGAGCAGCGTGGAGAACCCAGGATTGAGATGGAAAAGAACAAGTCCACATTCCCCTGGAGAATCTGAAGTAGTTTCCTGCCTTTAGTTTTTATACTTGCTTTCGGTGCCACCAGCACTGAGGGCCATGGGGCTTTCTCCATTTCTCCTCTCAGCAGAAGTCCAGGTTCCCCAAAACAGACTTTCTGCTGACTCCTGTGTGACCCACTGCCAGTCAGGGCAGTATTTCACTCTTCACTGGGAGTCTGGAAGAAGAATCCGCCTTCCCTTCTTTTGCCCAGATGCTGGGAGTTAGAAAAGCAGAAGCAAAAGCAGATGTGTGCCTCAAAACTGCTCCAAAGAAAGGTGAAAACAGCTTAGTCCCTCCTGCCACAGTGATAGGGAGAGTGATAACTTGGACCATCTTCCTGTTCCTAGTTCCCAAAGTTCCTTCAGCCAAGCTATTGAAGCAGCCTTGAGGAACTGGACAAGCCAGCTACTTCCGATGCCCTTTCTGAATAGATAGCAGGGGAGGGGAGAGGAGGGGGGGAAAAAGAAATAGAAGCTTGTGCTTAGCACTTCAGTCACATACACCAAGTGAAACTATTGGCTTAGGCTACCTTCTCCATCTGGTTTTCTTTTTTTCTGTGCTTTTATATGAATTTGAACAGATTAGCTCCAGGGCCAGGGTGTTTCTACAACATGAGGGGGAACCAAGAGGATTTTAAAAACAGTGTATTTTCCACCTTCCCATCTTTATACCAAAATAAATTATTGACACTCACGAGGGGGAAAAAAAACTAAAAAATAAAAATAAAACTAGGGGGCATTCTAGTTCTAATGAAGGTATTCTTTCTCAGTGGAGTTTCGAGGGGAGTTCTGAGACATCATTGAATTTACATATATTGACTGCTATAAGTCCACATATTACTTCCATTTAATATCTTTGTGTGTTGCTCTTGTTTTGATTTTTTATTTCTTTTTATACATTTGTATTTGTAAAGCTTCAGAACTGACATATATGTTATAAACAACAAAGTTGATTTTATTTTTACAAAATATAACCTTTTAATATCATTTATAGAATAACTCCATGCCCATGGATGTGGATGTGATTTTTATATTAAATTAACAGGTAAGATAGTACTGTATTGTGCAAATTTTTGTAGTGTTTTGAAATATACATATAACAGAATATTATTAAAGTTTATTGTAATTCTTAATTCTTTTGTAAACATCTTGTTTTAAAAATAAAGTTGTATTTTTATATACTTTTATATAAAGTGAAGACTTTTAAATCATTAACATAATCTTGAGATTTAGCACCAGATTATTCATGTTTATTTAATAAAGTAAAAGTAACCTATGACAAAATAAAAGTCATCTAAGTCCTTAGGTTCTAGGGCCGTTAGTGGAAATGAGCTGGGTTTATGGATAGAGCAGCAGAATTAATGAAGAAACTTGATTTACAAAAGAAAGATCATGGAGTTAAGACCTGAAGAAAGTGACAATTATGTTAGGGGACTGGTATAAGAACAGGGAAGGTCAGGGCGCTTAGAAGAATCACAGGAAATTTAAAGTGCAAATTCAGCAATAAATAGTCAAAAGGCATTTTATAAAGTTTTACAGTGTGAAGTTTGTTGCAATTAATCCCCTGTAGGGTCCTCAGAAGATCTCAGCACAGACATGTAAGACTCCCAACACTTTTGAATTTGGATGTGAGTTTTATTTGGATGCCACATCGTCGTATATGCATTTGCCCTGATTTCAGAACACTGAAGATGCAACTTTACTAGGTACACTTTTGAGCTGTATTTTTATACTTTTAGTTTTCACATTATCATTCTAATGTATACCTTTAATAAGATGCATATAAAAAGTAAAATTCAATGTTTAACACCTATCCTTGATATTCTGTGATTTACTAATGCTCATATTTTAACTTACTAATTTCTTAACTGACAGAAATCAGTCCCAAAGAAACAGGTTTTTACTCCAGTTGCCACTTTTCACTACTCTTAAGGATTAGTCTTTTCTATTGAGGAATAATTATTTAGCCTATTAGGATTAGTCTATGCTACTGAGGAAAAATTTGGCATATAGCAAATATATTATTCATGTGCTTTGGTCTATTATATTTCATATATAGTCATTAATAAAAAACATATTCTAAACTTCATTACAACTTAATATCACCAATGTTTGCCTGTTAACATTTTATTCTAATGACAACCTATAGTTGGATTTTCTTAAGTAGGTTCTGCATCATATTGTATAATAGCCTTCTCACTATGTTGAAGAACCTTGAATTCCCCTTCTACATATTATCATTGCCAAATGCACATAACTATACCTCAAAAGTAAGCACATTTTAATGACCTATTAGCTATTAAAGGAATGGTTGTTGGGAAATTAAAATGGATGTATAACTTGATTAATTCAGTTTGCTATTTAAATGCTTTTCAAAGTAATTTGTTTTCATTATGACATTTATAAATTCTTCATATCCTAATTACTCCTTATATTTAAGCACATGTATTTTATTACACTTTTAACATATGACACATCAAGGTTGTACTTATTATTAGACATAAGTAATGGGAAAGGAGTTCTAAATTGTTGTTTTAGCAACTGCTAAATATGAACATATAAAAATGTTAAAGCATAATGCTGTAATAAAAGTGAGATAAATGTTGAAACAAAGAGTTGAAGGATGAATATATGCACATGTACATTTATACACAGATGTCATGTATTTGTGTTCATATGTTCACATAGACATACACATATACTCATTCATAGTGTTTTATATTAGAGCCATTGTTATGTAGTGTAAGGAGGACCAGATTTTCAGATTTTACATATGCTAGCTGGGCAAGATATTTAATTTGACTAGGTCTTATTTTATAGATTGTAATTTTTACACACTTAGTAGAGGCCTGGTGCACGAAATATGTGCACAGGGGGTGGAGGAGCCCTCAGTCTGGTCTGTATCCTCAAACAATCCGGGAATCCTAGGGGGATGTCGAGGCTAAACCAGCAATTGAACATCCCTCTCGCAATCCAGGATGCTGCATACACCACTGACCATACTTTTCATACAGGTGAAAGGTATCTTGCTATTGTATGGGCAGCTACATTTTTTTGCCCTGATTATAAAAAGTAGTACATAGCATGATCCTTCTGAGGCAGTAGTACCATTTCCCTCATCTATGGGTGGAAAAACTGAAGCAGAGAGAAGTTAAGTAACTGGCTTTGTGACACAGTTATACGTGTCAGAATCAGGGCTGACCACAAAATGTGCAAGCCAGAGTCCATGCATGTCATCACTGCATCCTTGTGTTTTTTCAGTGTTGGAGTAGCCTTGCTAGGTTTTAATTTTTAAATCTAAGAGACTGTTCCCAATATACAGTGGGGCCTTGACTTATGAGTTTAATTCGTTCCGAGACGGAGCTCGTAACTCAAATTACTCATATGTCAAATCATAAAGTGAGCGAGTGAGACACGTGATGCTGGGCTGATGTTGTGGCATTCACTGTGACGTTCGCTGCGCCAACTAGCGGTGGGGTATCTGAAGCTGGCTCGTAACCCGAATTTTAGCTCGCAACTCACAGCAAAAAATCGGCCGAGAGACGGCTCATATCTCGAAAAACTCGTTAGTCGGGACACTCATAAGTCAAGGCCCCACTGTATAGGGTAGAGTCCCTAGGCCTGACCACCTGTGAGGTGTCTGGCAGGCGGCATGATCAGGGGGTCCCCACTGGCACCCGCCTTGGCTGGCAGCCTGGCACTGCCTGCTGGCTGGCCACACCCCCTGATCGCCACCACCCACCACCGGTCACCTCCCTCTCGAGGGGCAGACGCTCAACACAGGAGCTGCCCCTGGTCTGGGACAGCTCCTGCATTGAGCATCTGCCCTCTGGTGGTCAGTGCGCATCACAGCGACTGGTCACTTCTACTGGTTGTTCTGCCATTCAGTCGATTTGCATATTTGGGTTTTATTATATAGGATAAGACATTCTGGATTCAAGAAGAAACATTATGAAAATAATAGAATGTTACTTTTCTACCAATTCCATTCTTTCCTGCTTTTCAGTGTAGCATTTCACCTTGTTTTTTCTTTTCTATCTCCTTAGCTACAATATGGACCTATATCTGTTGCCTATTCCCCTTGTCCTTTGTTTCATCACTTACCTTTTTCTCACTTATAGCACTAAACCCCTTCTCTTAAATCTCATTTTTTAGAATACAATCATATCAAAGATGGAAAATTTTGCAAAAGACATACCTGATAAAGGACTGTTATCCAAAAATATGCAAAGAATTTTTAAACTTCAACAATAAAAAATGAACAATCCCATTGAAAATGGGCAAAAGAACTTAACAGACAACTCACTGAAAAAGACATACATACAGATGCCAAATAAGCATATGAAAAGATGCTCAACATCAGCTGTCATTAGAGAGGTACAAATTAAACAGCTGTCATTAGAGAGGTACAAATTAAACTAACACTGATTTACCACTACACACTTGACTATTAAAATTGTCAAGTTTCAAAGTATTGATAATACCAAGTGCTGGTCTGGATGTGAAGCTATGTGAACTTTAATTCGTTGCTAGTTGGAACGGAAAACAATACATCCACTTTGGAAGACATTTTAGTGGTTTCTTCCAATTTTAAACATACTCTTGCCATATGATCCAGCAATTGTACTCCTTAATCCAGATGAGTTAAACACTGATGTCTACATAGAACTGCACGTAGATGTTCCCAGCAGCTTTATTCATAATAAATGACAACTTGGACTCAACCAAGATGTCCTTCAGTAGGTGAATGGGTAAATAAAATGTGATACACTCAGACAATGGAATTCAACGCTAAAAAGAAATAAGCTATAAAGCCATAAAAATACTATATAATTTCAACTATATGACATTCTGGAAAAGGCAAACTACAGAGACAGTGAAAAGATCAGTGGTCTAAGGATGAATAGGTAGAGCACAGACGATTGTTTGGGCAGTGAAACGATTCTAATTGGTACTATGATGGTGGATACATGTCAGTATACATTTGTCAAAACCCAGAGTATGTAAAACACAAAGAGTGAATCCTAATGTAAATTATGGACTTTTGGTGATAATGATGTGTTAATTTAGGTTCATCAATTGTAACTGTCCTGTGATATGTCCATAGAGAGGAGGAGATTGTGCATGTGTGGGGACATGGGTTATATAGGAAAGCTCTTCATGTTTATACCTCAATTTTGTTGTGAATCTAAAACTGCTATGAAAAATAAAGTCCAGTTTTTAAAAAATCACAAAAAGCCTGGCTATGCGTTTTGCCTGATTGAAACTTAAATAAGGCATTTGATTATGTGAATACTTTTGGAGAAACTTTGTGTAATTTTTCCTAATACTTACAAGAGTATCCCAAGATGTACCCATTGCTTGTTCATTACTGTCTATGTTACTAAGAGTTTTGATTCACAGATATGAGATTAGACAGATCATATCCTATAGGACTGTCTCATTTTAGTATTTATTTAATTATAAATTCAAAAGTAAAAAGACGTGTAGTTAACTTCACACTGCCCAAATGTTAATCCAATTTTTGAGACGATATGAATGGATATTCAAGTTTAGTGACATCCTTCATTCTGTTAGCAAATGGAAGTTGAAATAGAGACAGATTACAGGAGTAGAAAAGATTGATTTTTATTTTATCTTACATAACCACCTTCACACAAAGCTCACATTTATTCTCTACAGCCAGCAGCCAGCAGCAGGGGAAGGTAGGCCCCAGCCAGCAGCTGGAAGGCCCCAATCAGCCCTGATCGCCAGCCAGGCCTAGATACCCTACCCGTACACGAATTTCATGCACCAGGCCTCTAGTGAGGTAATAAAAAAGTTTTTAAAAAGATTAAAAGAAATATAATTTGATGCCATTAGTACACTGGGCCCACAGACACTCATGTGAATGTAGAAACAAATGAGTTTTATACATGTATAACTCTGGAGTACATGTCAGGACACTGATGCATATTAGTAGATGCAGCTAACAAATCAGTACTGTTCAAATATGAAAAAAATTTACTCCTCTTTAAACTCTTGAATATTTGGAATGTTGGAAAGAACACTGAATCCACGCTCAAATATTTGAGTTTAAAACTTGGTCCTTCTACTTATTTGCTCTATGGATTGGGGCAAGTCACTGAATTGGGAAAGTCCAAACACTTATTGGAAAATTATGAGCTTTGCAGTTTAATAAATAACAACTTTTCTCTGCACTATTTAGAAGGCATTTATTGAGTTCTTACTATATATTTAGTATGCTAAAGACTTTATATGCATAATCTTAATTCTTATAATAAACCAGCAAGAGTTTTAAAAATTAAGACCCTGATGCCCAGAAAGATTTAGTACCTTCTTTAAAGACTCATGCTGGTTAGTGGAAGTGTCAAGATTATACAAAGTCCTACCTGCCCCCAGTCCCTATCTCCTTAGCACATCATGCTAATAACATTATTCAGGCACGTGACTTAAAGTACTCTTTATCCCCGGACAGGTAACAGTGCTAAGCATAGTGTTAGTATATATTAATCTAAGGGAAAAGAGTTGTATTTAGCTTATTAGTGTGTGGGTAGTGAGTTATCAGTCTCCTTTTAAGACTGAGTCAGACTAAATAGCAAAAGTTAATATGGTCAAGTGTCAACATGATTTCAGATTAAATTACTGTAATATCTTTATGATTAGAAACCTACATATCATTTTTTTTAAAACAGCTCCTATTAGGAAGTTATATGACTGTATATCCTATATTTAAGCTTTTAAAATACATGCAAAGAACTGTCTTAGCCATCTTTTTCATATTGGTCACTTGAAGAGTGACTGGACTTATTCAAAATCCAAAATTGATTCCAGGATTAACAGCTTGCTGCATTAGTTTGGGTATAACATTAAAATGTGTTTAAGGCTAATCTTTCTTCACCATTAGGAATAAAATTGCTGGACCAGGTGATTACTTTTTTTCCTTTTCTTTCCAACGAAGAGTCCAACCAACTTTGTCATCTTACCCCCCCTTACACTTCTCAATATTAACATTAGCTCTTTAGTTAATACATTGATCATTAGATTTTCCCCAAAATTTGGCCCTGGAAATATCCAACAATACCTAGATAGCACTATGCACAAAAGTGTATGATAAATACATATGACTGAATGAACTTTAGAACAGACAGAAAAATTTAGGAGATCATGTATGTACACATAAACATATGCATGTCATATGTATTAGAACATGTGAATTTCAGAAGTTGTGCTACTAAATTCATTCCATGCTTCTAAATAATTATTGAACCCAATACTATGTCTTATGAAATCTCTCAAATACTTTGAGTTGTTTGCATATATATATATTAATAATTTTTAATTGTACATTAATTCACTTATTTATAGCTAAAAGCTTTTTTTTCCAAATCTAAGAACTTAAAAATATATAACCTGGTAATTCATTCTTGAAGCATTGCTTGATAAAGTGATCAAAATTATACACAGCATTCTGTCACCTGAGCAGAGTCCCAAGATAGTACTTTGCTAGTTTTTATTTTTTCAAATGTAAGCAAATTGCTGGTATATCATACTTCAGAATTTATCCCAAAATCAAACTAAAACTTTCAATTAGTTAATTAGTATATTATGTTGTAGATTTTCTCCTAGAGGAACAAATTGTAAAGGCAGGCAAGCATAACTGTGGAAGGCATTTCTCAAGCTGAGTAGGTAAAGTGCTTCTCCACGCATATTACTTTAATTGGCATAGATATTCAGATGCTTTATGCTAGGGGTGGGGAACCTTTTTCTGCCAAGGGCCATTTGGATATTCAAAACATCATCAACGGGCCGCACAAAATTATCAACTTAAAAATTAGCCTGCTGTATCTGATCAAACATTTAATTAATTCATTCGCAATGCCTTGGCAGGGCCAGACCAAATAATTTCATGGGCCTTATATGGCCCACAGGCAACACATTCCCACCCCTGGTTTAAGAGAAAGATGGTACTTATTTAATGTAAGCTTAGATTCAGCTGTTGAACGAGTAAAAGCTAATCTTTGCAATGCTGTTGCTGCATTAAGTGATAATTTGATCAGCACATACATACACATGCAAAGAAAGGTAGAGAGAAAGAAAGATATGATAAAAAACAAAATTTGGATTCAGGAAGACAACAAAATGATGGCAGAAGTTGTTTAAAGTGTTGGAGTTGTCAATTTTAAGCTCTTTGTGTTTTCAAATGACCATTAATTTTTAGAGCTCAGACACCATTCCCCAAGCTCACAATTCATTGATAAAAGCTTTAATGGACTCTAACACTTTCCCACAGATTAGATATGTGACTTATAAGTCATTGTACCCTGATGGATTATGCAAAAATACCATGTAGGTAAAAGTTAAAATAAGTGTTTAATAATTTTCATGCAGTGTACAAATTGGTATAAATATGAAGGCCACTGACTTGTGTCCTAATCCTTAGTGTTGAAGGACAATGATGAAAACATTTTAAATTCATAAATACAATTTCAAGTTTCCAAAAAGAATAAAGTTAGGTGAAAAAAATAAACAGTTAATTTGTGTTTATACATATATGCTAAGTGTAATAGTGTACAGCACTTACAACAGCACAGCGATATATGCACTTTTGCCATTAAGAGTAAAGGACCTATATTTAATATTGTAATAGGGTCTGATTTCAGGATTGATGTTTAGATTTCAATCCTGACTCAACCAACTCACAAATTGTGTGAAAACTGTCAATAAATATACACTCTCTCTATCCCTACTCATCATTTTAAAAAATTGCATTACTATCCTTCATCGGTCACTCTGACTCTCAAAGTGAGTCAAAGACTTGCCTAAATTCCATTGTTCCATCTGTAAGATGGTATTGTTGGCACAGGCAGCTAGTTAGGTATTAACACATTTCGTACCGCTCAGGAGTTTTCTCCTGTTTCGCGCGCCATCTGTTAAGGACCGCTCACCAGTGTTCTCGTTTTCACACCCATGGAAAAAGGAGCGGATCTAGATACTTATGTAAATTTTGTTTGGTCCCTCTTCATAGAGGAAAATGTTTTACGCAGTACCATACGTTAAAAAAGTACTAGGAACTTTAATTGTTTAATTGTTTTTGTAAATAAAAATGTTATAATTATTGAAAAACAACACCTAAAGTGCATTATGATGATTTAAATAACGTGCAGTTTGCCCAAAAACGTGCAGTCCCTGGCATATGTCTTAGAGATTTCTATGCGGTATGCAATGTGTTAACAAAAGAGAAGTGGAAAGGCTGGCGAAACTTACTTAAAAAGGGAAATGACAGGACAGCTTCCCATACTCCAGGGAAGAGCCACATTGCCCTTCTGCCAGGGGCAGTAATGTCCCTCCATCTCTCCAAATAGGGAGGAAGGACAAGCTTTCCAACCCAATCACCCCAGGGAACAGCCAATTGTTCACCTGCATTGGGGCAGGGGTGCTGTGGGAGGGTGGGGGAGATAAGCAGTTAGGGGGAAATTCCTCTGCTGAAGCAGTGAAAGCCAGATGACAAAGCAGAAGTATGAGGCATGCACAGTAGGAGGCAAAACAGTGACCATCCAGGGGAGCCATCTAGCCTAGGGAAATCTGGATAAAAGACTGGTAGAATAAGGGTACAAAACCCTGGAAAGGACTGGATAGTTTAAAAGAAAGCTTACTCTTGCCCAAGCCCAAGGAAATATAATCAAAGCTTAACAAAGGCCCGAGGTGGGCACCCTGTCTTCGGCAGTCCAGCTGGCTGAACCGCAGCACCAAACATGAGCTGGATGGAAACAGAAGCAGCTCTGGGTCCTGACTCTCCACCTGGGCTTGGTGAGAGCAAGTGCAGGCCTGTGGCTCCAGAGGCTGCACTTTTCCCACAGGGATATGAAGCTGAGCCACCTAGTCCATCCAACATCAGAGGGTGTGACTGGGGTCATTAGTTTTCCCTCCAATAATACTTGCCACTAGACTTCAAATCCTCCTATGCATGTTTCTCTGAAATGCACTCTCTGTGATACTGTGGGAAGAATCCTATTTCCTCTGGCAACAGTATATCATCTACATTTTAGTTATAATAACAATAAAGTAAATTATAGTGAAAATGCTTTCAATTATGTGAAATATTTTGCATTTTTTTTTGTTCATGCCAATAATAAGAAATTCAAATGGACTGGCTGCAGAGGAGCCATTAGTGACCTTGGGTCAAGGAATGCTAATTGACCCAATTGAGAAGTTAAACGCATTTTCTGGCTTCATTAGCACAATTCTCTTATCCACTGTTTAACCAGTCACAGACTTATGTTGCCAAAAACAGAACTATGCACTTTAGCAATAAACTGATATACATAGGAAACTATAGGTATTTATGCAAAAAACAGTTTTACAATATTTTACTTCCCCATAACCTATCTCTTTTTCTTCTTTATTAAGGTATTACATATGTGTCCTTATCCCCCCATTCCCCACCCCTTAACCTATCTCTTAAGCCTAAATCTACACTGATTGCCAAAGTCACTTAGTCAAAAAACAGTGTCTTGTGCTTTGCTCAAGTATATATTTTTAAACAGTTATTAATCATACATTTTAGAAAACACCAACACATCCATCAAAGCAGAAATCTTGTCAAGGAGAGTTTTTTTTAAACTGACTGAAAAATATCCAAGCTCAGAAAAAAAGATGATATTCTGACCTTCTGAAAATTCAAAATTGGATGAACAAAAATTAACAATTCACTTCAGATATGAAGCTATTTCATATGGAAATTTAGGCTAAAGAAGATATTTTACATCTTATAAACATTAAATTCCTAAATTATGACCACAGGGCCCTGGCCAGTGTGGCTCAGTTGATTAGAGTGTTGTCCAGTATACGAAAAGGTTGTGTGTTTGACCCCCAATTGGGCAACTAATCAATGTTCTCCTTTGCATCAATGCAAAGGAGGAACTCTCTCTCCTTTCCCCTCTCTCTAAAATCAATAACCATATCCTGGGACAATCAAGTTTAAATGTAGGTGTTAATTTCCATCATCAGACATACATAATCTATTTACTAAATTATTTCAAGATAAATTGAATCCCTAATCTATTGTTTATTTCTACTCCTGTCTGTATGATAGCTAGAGTGGAAGGAACTCTTCGGTAATTAATTACCCAGAAGAAATAAACCAAAATGCTGGATAAAATACCCAAAACAAAACAAAAACATGATGACAGTTTTGTTAGTGAAAAGAATAAGTTAAATCTTATAATGCTGTAAATAAAATAAAATTGAGAATCCAGAGGGGGGAAAAAAAGTCAGTCCCGAAGTAGTGTTTGCTGTCTGAACTTCTACCAAAGACACTAGCCCCAAATTTAGATTGTAATAGGTCTCACATGAAAGACAATATAAGGACTCTACTCTGGGAGGGTGAAGCAAAGGCTTCCCAAACAAGACTTGGTCTCCTAATGATAGTGCCTTCAACAGACAAAGTAAACTCAAAAAGAAAGAGAGAAAAAAATTGATAGAGGGAGACAAAATAAGATGATTTTCCCTAACAATTGTTAAGCACAAGTTGAGTATCACACTGTAGTGGAACTGACATTTATAATATTTGTGTCCACCTGAAAATGCACAGGCAAAAATAAAATAATGATTGTCCTAGATTTTTAAGGCCATGGGGGATCTGTCAGAAGCAACTATAAATACTTTCTGGACAAACACAGTTAAACTTTCAAAAAATGACCACGGACAAAGTGCAAGTGCCTTGGAATCAACATTAAAGATCACAAAAATATATGAAAAATATATGTAGAAATAATCATTGTGAATGGGAGTTATGAGAAACAACAAAATGCAATATACATATATATACACACACACACTTTGAAATTAGAAATGCAATCCAGAAATAAAAGTAGATTATATTCCACAAAATCTGTATATAGTTGGCATCCTGGAGAATAGATAAACCAAACAATATAACACAGACAAGAAGGTAATAAACACGAATGTGTGGTAAAGACATTATTGATGGAAGAAGCAAGAACTATCATATTACAAACTGGACTTAGAATAGGTGGTGATAGTGAGAGTGGAGAAAGGGAAATATTAAAAACACTAGAGGCCTGGTGCACAAATTCATCACGGGTGTGGTCCCTTGGCATGGCCTATGGGGAGTGCGCCGAAACCAATAGTCCAATGAAGCCTGCTTCTCCTGCCTGCTGCTCCCACTCATCCCAGCCCTGCTGTGCCTGCCGAAGGCTTGTGCTGATCGGGAGAGGCTCACGCTGCCACAGCGGTGCTCGCCAGCTGTGAGCCCTGCATTGGGCGCCCGTCCCATGGGAGATTGGGGGGGGGGGGGGGGGCGGGGGAGGGACGCAATTGGCCCTCCAGGCAGGTGGTGGGATGTCCTTGCCAGTCTGGGATCCTGGATCCCTCCAGCTGATGTTTGCACCAGTTGTCGGGAGCCACCTGGTGGCTGTTTTTATATCATTTCTTCCTTGCAGAGCATCTAGGGAGGGGAAGAAGCTGCCAAGGTGCCTGAGGCCACCTTCCAGGAGGCCTGCAGCAGCACTGTCAGGATTGGGTGGCTCTGGTCTGTCAGTGACTGGCCCGTTCTCCAGAGATTAGACCTGCAGGACTACTGAGGGAGTGAGTGATGAGCCGCCAGGATGGGTCAGTCAGCTAAGCGGCACTCCCGCTGTGGGAGCACACTGACCACCAGGGGCAGCTCCTGCATTGAGTATCTGCCCCCTGGTGGTCAGTGCACATTATAACAACAGGTCAACCGGTCATTTGGTTACTTAGGCATATATATATATACACACACACACACACACACATATATATATACACACACATATATATACATATACATACATATATGTATATATGTGTATATAGATAGATAGATAATTTTTTTTTTCTCTTCTGCATTCTCTTCCTATATCTATTCTTTTCAAGTCATGAAGATTCAGTCCTAAAGCAAACATGTGGATACAACTGAGGTAGTAATCGAAAGCTGATTGGACTAGAAAGAATATCTACATGAGAAGTGGTGGGAGGGTACAATATGTTGGAGCCTGAATAGTGTGAGGAGAAAATCCACATGAGGAGGAGGAAATACAGTGTTCATTATACAAATGGATACATTAAGCATAATTAAAGCCAGTTTCTCATTGTTAGAGAAGGTAATTACAAATTTGGAGGAAAAAAAAAAACTAGAATAGACCTTATAGTTTTAGATTAGATTTGAATATACCTATGTGCACTCAAAATTTTGATGACATTGATAAATGACAGATAGAATCATAAATATTGATGGAAATGTAACTAAATATAAATTTTCTAACTGATTGAGAGAACTGGAAGCAGCACTCTCCCAATAGCAGTAACATAAAGGCTCTTCAAGTTTTGGCTTACAAATACCACTCTTCTTTAAAACATTTTCATTGAAGAATGGCTGCTGTAGTCTATCCTACATAATAAAAGCCCAGTGACCATAATGGCAGAACGACCAGAACTATCGCTCAACCAGTCACTACGAGGCGCACTGACCACCTCTTGGTTCCTTTCCCTGGCCAGCAGGCTCCCATCACCCAATGGTGAATGGGGCACCAGGGTGGGTGGCAGTGGGGGGCCAGACTGGCAAAAGGGCTGAATGGCTGACTTCTTGGTCCCTCCCCCCGGCCAGTAGGCTCTGATTGCCTGATGGTGAACAGAGACCCGGGGGTGGGTGGTGGAGGATGCAGGTGGCACCAGGCCAAGGCCCCCACCCCACCGGTCGCCACACACACAAAGGGTGACCCGTGGCGGGAGTGAGGCTGGTGAGCGGGCAGGAATGGCCAACCTCTCGATCCCTCCCCCCAGCTTTCAGGCTCCGATTGCCCCATGGCAAACTGGGAAACCAGGCGGGTGGCAGGGCCGGCTGCTGGCAGCCAGGGAAGATGGCTCTGTTCGCAGGCTAGGCCTAGGGACCGTACCTGCTCATGAATTTCTTGAGCTGGGCCTCTAGTAAGCAAAGAAAAGTGTTCAATGATCCTGGAACAACCTCTTTTGACCGATAGCAGGAAACTGCTCAAGGATGCAACCATGTCAAAACATACAAACTTTGAATATACCTACTGGTCCTGGTCAAATATGTATAAATTTGAGCATAAAAACAATAATGATAGTAATGGGTTATAACATTAAAAAAAATAGGAAAACAATAATGTTATTTAAAAAAAGAAGTTTCATAGAAGCAGGTATTTACACAGTCTCAAAGTAACTCCGAAGAAAATATTTATTAATTACAAAGGAAAAAATATAACTTTTGAGTAATAAAATCTGGCATACATCATCTTATTCAAGTGATCAAAGTGATCATCACTGCTAATGGGACAAATCTAAAGTTTGCACTAACTAATAGGATACTATAAGAAGACAGTATTATATCTATGATGTTCCTGCTAATGTGTCATAATGTGGGGGAAACATTACAAAAATCCAAGCTAAGGAACATTCTAAAAAAATAACTACCATAATCTTAAACATGGCAAGGCCATGAAAGTGATACAAAAATTAAAGAATTGTTTGAAGTTGGAGGTGGGAGTTTTTTCTCCAGGCTTTGATATCATTGGAGGTCCTATATTGTACATAACATAGAATCCTTAAGTATTTTGTTGATGAATTCATAATTTAAAAATTGCACTTACAGAAATTACTTTTTTTATTACAAAAAGTTATACTAAAGTCAAATGTTTCATAGACCCCAAGTATGCTTTTCTAGTAAAAAATATATGGTAGGTCTGAGGGATAGTGAGGGCATGATGATTCCAGAGAAGGTTGGCAAAGTAAGTTACATCTTTTTTTTAAAATTAGTTAAGCAACTTTGAAAGTCTGAATTTACAAAGGCTTTATATAGAACCCCAAATACAGTAAGAACTCATTGAGTGCTTAAACTGCTACTGGTTGCAAATTAAGCAACAGAAGTTATGTTTTAATCCCCAAGTTATTATTGCAAAGAAATTACAGCACACATTTACTGTCCAAATTTTACCCTAGTGACTTGAAATGTTGAATGTGGGATTTCTTTAAGAAGGAAGCTTATGCACTTGATTTTGGTTCAGTAATAAATACTTAATTTTAATTTTAATAAATTTTCTGTAAAGAGTAGTTTGTATTTCAAACTATATTATGTAAATACCAACTGCAAAATTATTACCGAAAGTAAATATTTTTTAACAACTAAAGATATTTAAATTAGAAATATGAAATAAATATGTTTAATATATGCAAAAATCTAATAATTCAGAGTTATCCCAAAAGCAGTAACAATGTTCAAAACAGCCTACAAAATTCTGAACTACTCATAAGGGCAAAATTTTTCATTATTTCCAGCCAAAAATACACATTAATATGCAAACAATATTGATAGTGATTGTCAATATAAGCCTGAAAAAGGCAAACACTTTCTAACAATTCATGTTTTATGATAATGAAATGAGCTTCCTTATGAGAAAATCAGTTCCATTTCCTGAAGGCAAAGAAAAAATAGGCAATCACCCTTCAGAGAAATTAAAAAGAAGATAATTATATGTTAGTGCTGACATTCTGTTATTCATGGAAGGGGAGGCCTTCTGTGGAGTTATTGGTAGGTATATGTTATACTTATAAATATTGTAGAAAAATACACACAACAAATATATTTTAAAATAGTTCCTTATTCCAGTTTGTTTGTTTTTCATAGTTTCGGATATAATTAGTTTGGTTACCACTGAGGCACCTTAAGTTGATGTTTTAAAAGATATATATGTGAGTATGTGTGTGTGTGTGTGTGTGTGTGTGTGTATACATACACACACACACACACAAATACAGTATATGTGTGTGTGTATATATACACAAATCAATATATATATATATTGATTTGATAGAGAAAGGGAGAGGGAGAGAGAGATAGAAACATCAATGATGAAATGATGAGAGAGAATCATTGACTGGCTGCCTCCTGCATGCCCCCTACTGGGGTTCAAGCCCACAACCCAGGCATGTGCCCTGACCAGGAATCAAACCATGACCTCCTGGTTAATAGGATGATGCTCCATCACTGAGCCACACCAGTTAGGCTAAAAGACATATTTTTGTAAAAAGTGCCTTGCAAATTTACCAAAAGTATTGCAACCTGCTCATTATCCCCAAGATCCATTTCACCATTTCACCTTTTAGTAAAGAACTCCTGGATTCTGTAGGGACAACTAGAGAAGTCGCAGCCTCCCTGCCGCCAGAGGGTCCTGGAAGTCTGTTCAGTGACTCTGAGTGGAAGAGTTGTGTGCAGGTTCTAATCACATCTGAATGAGGACCAGTTTGTTCTCCACTTTCTCTTTTCCTTTCCCACAGGCCAGACAGCAGAAACTGTGAGGACATATCAACTTCAACAATGCAGACAAGGAATACTTGGAGACAGCACATTAAAACGTAGAGGGAATTCTGAGTTTTTTTATTCACTTCATTTGGGGTCTATTACAACAGCTTTACCTGTGGCTTAGCTCGGTGGCTTCTTATGTGCAAGTATGGGAAGACTATTTGGAGAGTGTGGAAGCACAGATAGATTTAAGGGAATTCATTTTCAAACCCTTAACGTCCATGTATACTCTTTAAAAAATTATTTGCCTGAGAACATGACTGAGTTACTAAAACAAAGCTCTTCTCCAACTCTACAAAAGAACCACATACCCAGTTAACTATCCCTGATCTTAGTATAGTATTATGCTCAGGCTGTGGGAACCCACTTAGCATAAAACTAGGAAGATTTTTAAATGATTAAACAAGAATCCATAAACCCACAGGACTTCCCATATTCCCCTGTCACAACCATAGTTAAGTAACATGAATAAAAGGAAGAATCTAGATTCAATGAAGGCAGTTGGTTCCAGTGCCTGTTCCCTCTCTCTCTCTCTTAAAAATTTAAATTTACTTTTTAAGAGAGAGAGGAAGAGGGAGGGAGGAAGGGAGAGAGAGAGAAACATTGGTGGGCTGCCACAGAGGATCAAACTGGCAATCTTTTGGTGCATGAGATGAAACCCAACCAACTGAGCCATACCATGTCTGTTCTTTTCATCATAAGTCAAGGACGCTAAAAGGACAAGCCCCAAAGAGAGAACCATCACATACAGAGCTCTGCTCATTGATATTGTTTCTAAGTCATATCAAATCATCCTCAAGGTGTAAAGCCTCATTTGAATGACCATTGACTCTCTTAGGAGTCCTAGCTTTAGAATAAAAATAACCCAAAGCTAAAATTTATGGAACATTAACCATATGCTCGGCACTGAATAACACCGTTTTCACTCTGTAAGAAGGATATCATTATCCTCATTTTACAGAATGAGGCACTAAAAGGTGAAACAAATATTTTAAAGTGGCATAGGAAGTGGTTAAGTAAATATTAAACTCTCTACAAATATCAGACTTGAAGTAATAATTTGTACTTATATAGTCCAAGACCTCAATTATAGATAACTTGTCTGATAAATATCAATAAAGGTGAACATAGATTTATGATCCCTTCCAAACTTTATATTCTATAAAAGGCCATAGATTTTGTTAAGCAAAAAAATCCTTTTGATTACTTAGAACATCACAGAAAATCATACAATAATATTGTCAAAAATGTTGATGCTTTGCATATGGATAATAACTACTTTGCTTTTCTATCAATATAGTCAATCAATTAGTCACATTAGATGGCTTGTCTATTTAAATCTTGTGTTTGCATGGAAATCTATGCTGCTATAGATCTTTATGAGTAAGTATTAGGGTAGATATGGATAAAAACCTAGGAATGAAACCTCTGTGTTGAATAGATAACTATAAGTGCAATTTTATTAATAACTTAAAATGTTTTTCAAAGTAAGTATAGGTGTAACTACATTAATAACTTCAAAGAATTTCCAAAGTGATTGTACCATTTTATATCCCCTCTCCTACCAGCACTGCCTGAGAGTTCTAATTGATAAACATCTACACTACTATCTCAATATTTTAAATTTTAGTCATTTTAGTGTGTATATAGCCATGTCATGTTTTTTTGATGTGCATTTCTCAAAAGACTAATTTTGAACATAGTTGTATGTGCATGTAAGAAATTAATTAATCTTGTCAATTGTCTGTTCAAATGTTTTGGCCATAATTATGTTGGGTTATTTTTCCCTTACCATTAAGTTGTAAGAATTTTCATTTATTATTGTTACAAGAGAAAACACATGTTTTTAACATTTTCTCCAGTCTGTGAGCTGCTTTTTCCTCCTTATTGTTTAAGAAAAGAAGCTTTTAATTTTGATAAAGTAGATTTATTCATTTACAAATTACGAATGCTTCCTCTCAGTTATTCTTTCCTTTCCCTGATGTCACACAAATAATCTCAGAGATTTTAAACAGATGTCTTAGTTTTCACTTTTATGTTTGGATCTATAATCCAATGTGAGCTAAGTATTTGTATGATGACAGTTAATGCTTAAGGTTCATTTCCCCCCCATAAAGATATGAAAGTTGGTAGCTTAATTTGTAAGAAAGATTGCTCTCTCCCTCATTTAATATTCTTAAAGTTTTGGCCAAAAATCATTTGAACATATATGTGGAACTTATTTTTAGACTCACAACTCTTTCGTTTTAACAAATATGTCCATTCTTACTCCAGTGACACACTGTTTTGATTACTCAATAGAAAATTCTTGAAATAAGTTCATGTAGGTACTCTATCTTTGTTCTTTTTTGTATAGTTTTTGACATTAAATGACAACTGCATTGCTATACAAGTTGTAGTAAAAGCTGAATAATCTTTGCAAAATACCTGTTAACTATTAATTGTATTAAATGTATAAACTAGTTTGCAATAAATACATAGATAAAATGGATTAGATATTTAGTTTATATATCTGTTATAAATTATAATTATAAATAAGACTGTTTCTATAATTTAACGTTGTAATATCCAAATATGTCCATGTTAAAAAGTATGGACCTATCTCATTCATCTTTGTGCCTACATATCACATTTTTCCATTATATCAATACACAACCATTGATTAATTTTAGAAAATTCAGGATGTTTCCATTATTTTGCTATATTAAACAGCTCTAAAATAAAAATCTTGTACAGAAATTTGACATAGCAGTCTGCTTATGTAACTAGGGTAAATTTCTAAAATCATAATAACTAGATTTGTAGAGTTTAATTTTTCATATGCACATTTTAAAAATGTGAAAATATCCTTCATAAATACTGGCCTAGATTTTTATGACTGCATAAGAGGGCCCATTTCCATAGACACCTGAAAACTATAAGTATAATAAATCTAGTCCTTTTAATTATTTTTCTAATTACTTTGATTATGGATCTATTGATAAAATTGTGAAGAATTTACCTGAGTGTACTAGAAACTATTAGATATATAATGATTGTTTAGGTGTTTTTAAAGTTTTGGGTGAAGCCAGAAATGTGTAAATTCTAGAAGTAAACTTAAAAAAGAGTTGTTCATTCCATGATAAATGAATCATTAATTAAATATGTCTGAGTACTTTCTATGTTTAGCAATCATTATTTATATATTTTAGATAAATTGGTGAAGCTGAAACTGGTTTGGCTCGGTGGATAGAGCGTCGGCCTGCGGACTGAAGGGTCCCGGGTTCGATTCCGGTCGGGGGCATGTACCTGGGTTGCAGGCGCATCCCCAGTGGGGGGTGTGCAGGAGGCAGCTGATCGATGTTTCTAACTCTCTATCTCTCTCCCTTCCTCTCTGTAAAAAATCAATATATTTTTTAAAAAATAGATAATTTGGTGAAGAAGACTGACAAAAACATTTTTCATAGACCTCAACTATAAAGGTGTTGAACATGTAATAAACTAACAAATAGTTATAATAAGAAATATAAAATATTCATTAGTTTTCAAGAAATATGTATTGAGCACCTACACCCCTTAGTTAGGATATATCACTGAATAAGGCAGAAAACATTTACATTCTTGTGGACCTAGTATTTTAGAAAAAAACACATAACAAATATGTAAATAAATTGTATTGTATGCTAGATGCTTGAAAGTAGCATAAAACAATGGACTAGAGTAGGGAATTAGAGGACAATGATAAGGGGTGCACATAGTATTATAACAATTTTATGGCAGAATGATGAGTGATTACTAAGAAAGTAAAGAAAATATTCATTTGAAGATTTACAGTCAGAGGGAATAGATAGTACAAAGGCTCTACAGCAGAAAATAAATTGGCATATTTGAGGTTAAACAAAAAAGCTGGTATGTATGAAGCTTGGAGCTTAGAGTTAATACAAGAATCATAGGAGCTGGTTTTAGAAGCTGGAAAGGGCCATGAACTTAAGAAAGACATGTACAGAAGAGCCCATCATTTTAAAATCATGCAATGTATCACCATGAAAAATTAAATATATATATCTTCATAAATATTCATATAATTATGTGTGTGTGTGTTTCTGGAAACAACCCATAGAGACATGAATGATGGTACTGAGTCATGCTGTCATTTGATTCCACTGACTTTTTAATAGGATTGGGTAAATTTTCTGAGTTGTTCCAAATGAGATGTCAGGAGCATGCCTAGTTGATTTGTTACATTCAGGAATGGCCAGAAATGATATATATGCCAGAGGAGCCATAACATTGAATGAGAGAAGATGGCCACAAGGTGCCTGAAAAGAAGGAAATGGTAGAAAGAGAGGATGGCATATAACTGAAATGCCAAGAGCAATGCCTTGGCAAACACACACACACACACACACACACACACACACACACTCTCTCAAACTCACACACAAACACACACAAAAAAAACACAGGACATAACTTCCTTTGTATTTATTAACTCAACTTAACTTTTGTTATGTATGTCTCTATTTCATCAGAGGAAACATGACTAAATATAATTTGTGATTCCTTGCTATTATCTACTGTTTTATCTAAATTGCATAGATGGGAGAGGAAGAATTTTTTGTCTTCATTTTAATCTGTCTATGTTAGTCTTGTCCTCAAACACCAGTCTACACACTTGCCAGTGAGTTCCCCTCCAAAATCTTTCTTAGGACCTGTATTTGCCCCCATATTCATATGGTAAACACAGCACCATATTCATTCTGCTGTTCATTATCTGTCCATCATTTTCTAAGGTCTGTTCTTCTACTTCTTTCTTCTCTTTCCTATTTTCTAAAATTGTGTCAAAGAATCAGGAATTAACACCCTTCTACTTTTACATTTTTTAAAAAATATATTTTATTGATTTTTTACAGAGAGGAAGGGAGAAGGATAGAGAGTTAGAAACATCGATGAGAGAGAAACATCGACCAGCTGCCTCCTGCACACCTCCCACCGGGGATGAGCCCGCAACCAAGGTACATGCCCTTGACCTGAATCGAGCCTGGGACCCTGCAGTCCGCAGGCGGACACTCCATCCACCGAGCCAAACCGGTTTGGCTACTTTTACATTTCTTAAAGCATACAGGTCTTTCTGTATATTACCATCTTCTTTCTTAGGAGTTAGCACCAGGAGCAGGTTTTTTAAAATTACGCACCTTTTTGGGAGGCCATTCACTAGTTTCCCCTTTATTTTTCCATCCCTGGCCACCCTCAACCCCACAAAATCTGTCAATCTGCTTTCTAAAATCATTTTTTACTGTTGTGAATCATAATATTCCTTAAGGGCCCAGATTTGGAAAATCAAAATTCAAAATAGAAAAGTGAAAATAATGATGAGTTCTTTTGCTTTTGCTTTCATATTCCTCCCATGAATGAATGAGCACAGCACAAGTGTCACCTGATCTGGTGATGGTGTGTGTATGTGTGCACATGCATGCTGGGAGGGATACTAAACCCCAGGAGAGATCAAGGGGCCCAAAATATAGAATGCAAGGCCCAAAATATAGAATGCAAGGCAAATGCACCTGTTAATCTCTTAAAATTATTATGCTGTTACTGATTAATAACATTTCAAATTGAGATACCAGAGCAGGACACAAGATGGAAAACTTTATCTTAAACGCAAATTGAATTTGCAAAGCATTTAGATACTCACTTATATATGCTTGGTACAACTGACCACAAAATGAAATGAACTTAAAATTTTGCTATCATCTAGATGTGGTTTTTAGAGAAGTCCCTTGAATCCTTAGAATAAATAAAGGAAAAAAAGACAAAGACCACAACTAAATTTAAAACATAAAATTAGTTTTATTTATTTTAAAATAAATAAGATGAATTCCCATGTTTTTTGCTTACCATTCATGTAATACATTATAGCAATTTGTAAGAAATCATATAATTACTAATTATAGTGTTTTGAACTTCAAAGAGCAGCAATATAGTGAGAGCTAAGCTCATGGAGGAGGTATTTGCTCTTATATAGAGAGATTTGCTTTCACATTTTATTAATTTGTCTATAAAACCTTCCAACAACAATGAATTCAAGTATATTGAGAATACATACTTTAGCTTTAACTAGCTGTCAATGAACAAAGTCTTTGAAAAGTCTTTAGATGCTATCTAACTATATATACATCTGTCACTAAAATGAGTGAGTGAGCTAATTAAAAATCTAAAAGGTAAGGGTAAAAAATTCCTTGTTAAGTATAATTGATAGGACAAATCTAATTTGAAAGGTTAACAAGCACTTGAAAACTACTGAATCAAGCAAATAGTGATACACCTAATATAATTACATGAAATTTGAGGGCATATTCATTTTTATTTATTAAAATTTGTACTTCATTATGTCAAATAAAGTCTGAGTAAAATATATTACACAGTATATTATGTAAAATATGAACTGAGGTCTTTGATTCAAATTTCAAATCCATTTAATTAAACAGTATTTGTATGAACTATTTCTTTTGATATATCATTATAAAATGTATGCACTTTATACATTTGGTGACTATTAACTGGGTTCTTGATATATCTCAGACACTAATTAACAAGACCCTGACCCTATTTTCAAAAGCTAGTGTGACCCACACAATGATAATTAAAAAAGTATAATAAGTAATTTTATAGAGGAATTTAGAGTACTTAATGCAGAAAACAGAAGATGAACCTAACTCAGAGATGTGAGAGGGAGGATGTGGGAAATGTTTCTAAGCGGAGTAGACTCAATGATCAGACATTATCTAGACCAGGAAAGAGAAGAACAGTGCTCTAAGCAGAGAAAAGTCAGCAGGCGATAAAGCTAAGAGGAAGAAGAAATTCAACACATTTGTGCAACCTAGGGAGCTAAATAACCACATCCCAACATGGACAAGAGAGCATAGCAAGAAAACAGGCAGATAGACGCCTGAGAATTAGAGGTTGCATATATATCAAAATAATGGTTTGAACTTTTTTTGCAAGTCCCCTGTGGGATTTAAACATAATGAGTTCAGAGATGCATATTTTATCTTATTTCAAAATGAGATTTTCTTTTAGAGGTATTTAGCAATAAACACGAAGTCCAGTACACAAAAGCAGTAAACATGACAGAACCAAGAAGATATGACCCATAATTTATAATGCAAGGCATCTTTTCTCCTTTCTTTTTAAAATTTTCATCTCATATACCTCAGTGGGTAAAACACTGTCTGTCCTTCCTTGTGGGATATCACAGCAGAAGATGATATAAAACTGTTGGTCAATTGTAATCATACAATTGTTCCACCATGATTTTTAGATTCACACAATCTAACAAGGATTATGTTTTCCAAATGTTGAAATATACATTTTTATGACCTCAAAGATTAGCATCAGACTTGTTATTTTCAAAGCACAGAGCAGTATATTTAATGCCTCAAGGCACTCAGGGTCATGTTTAACTGAAAACCAATTTTTGAGGTAATCTTTGCAAGAGACTAGCATTACTGATAGTGAAGCATTATTTAGATCCTAACAGTCTCTTGCACTGACTTTCTTTATCCTGAGAGAGAGAATATTTCTTCACTGGTTGAAAAATGTATCTGTATATGTGTAATGTATTTTGGTCATTCATATATGAGAGTATATTTCTAGAAGGCTTTTCCCCTTATAATATTTATATTAAAGAAGAAGAAGAAAAGGAAAGTGGAGAAGGAGGCATGGTTGGAACTCAACCCCAGTAAAACCTCAATCACTTATTCAAATCCAAGCCTCTCTATTGTCTAATCTGCCCAGAACCTAAGAAGTGTGTACACAGACTGGACTGGGAATAAGAACTTAATGAGAATAAACAGAATAAAAGTTTTGTAAAGGGTGAAGTTAGGCATCTCCCATTGAGTTTATCAGAGAGAACTAATGGGTCAGTGAGATCAGACACACTTATTATGTCTAGAACAACAGTTAAGGAATGAAAGGTTTACTTTGCTAATAAACAAGTAATTAATATGGCATAGACAAGTAATGAAGGCAAACAGAAATGAGAACGAGAGGAAGGGAGAGCTCCCAGAGATACCTTTAAGGAGCTTCTGGAGAGTTAAAGAGATGATATTAAGACTCTGCAGGTATTTTACTGTCCAGGTCAAAGGTGTATCTCATGAGCTTACACTAGAAGATAAAACTAAGTAGTAGGTTCTAACAACTAATGAAGAAAACTAGGGATCATGCATAAATAAGTGTAACAACAAATCAGTGTTTCTATTAAAAAAAAAAACACAAAACACCTAGAGATCAAAATTGTCCCTGGATTAAAGTCTGAGTGTTAAGTCAAATAAATTGATCAGAGAAAATTTGAGCTCAAGAAAAAGAATCAAAAGCAAGATCAGTCAAGTCAATGTATGGCAGAACTAGTTACATCTATTGAATTTTTTTCTGAATTAATGAATTTTTCAATAGGGAATCTATTTCCCAAGAGAACAAAGGGCCTACTGAGAAAATGAGTTGATATATTAGGCTTAGCTCTTTTAAAATTTCAATAATAATCAGTTTCGTGAATATTAATAGTTTTAAAAGAGTTCCTAATTCTCTCTTAATTTTTTTTAAACAAATTATTTTTCTTCTTGTTGCTACTACGACTGCATAATTTTTGTTTAAAGTCTGCAGGATTGTTCAAAAAGAGCAGAGAGATAAGGACTTTGGATAGTGCTGTGCTTTACAACAGATTTGTAATTAAAGCAATTGATGAAAATCACACTCAAATATAATGAAAAAAATCCCTAGGTCCTCTTAGAAACAAAACAAGGCAAAATTAAAAGGCATGAAAAATAAAATGACACAGAATTTTAGTTATTTAAGTAACAAGAGACTCCATCATTCCTTATAAGCTGAAACCACAGTCATCTTCTCTCCTAATGAATTGCAATGGCATTTTGTATGACATTATTTATTATATATTTACTAGAGGCCTGGTGCATGGATTCCTGCACAGTGAAAGTAAATTAATTAGAAGGTGGCCGGCAGGGTGGGATTGGGCGAGACGGGCCAGACACGTCCTGGAGCCAACCTCCCATGGTCCCTCCCTGGCCAGCCGCACCTGGGGCAGTGCTGGGCCTCGAAGGGTGTCTGCAGAGTAAGCGGGGTCCCTCCAGAAGGTGGGGTCCCTCAGCCTGGCCGGCAGGTATTGGGCTGAAACCAGCAGTCTGATACCCCCTGAGGGGTCCCGGAGTGTGAAAGGCATCCTGCAAAGTTGCTGTCTCTCAGAAGCTCCTGCATTGAGCACTTGCCCCCTGGTGGTCAGTGCACATCATAGCTACCGACCGGTCAACAAGTTGCTTAGGCTTTTATACATATAAATTCATTGATTCATTCATTGAATATTCATGAGCATCTATCAAGTGGTAGATACTGTGTTTTTCTATTACCAGTTAGACTGCAGGGGTCCTCAAACTTTTTAAACAGGGGGCCAGTTCACTGTCCCTCAGACCATTGGAGGGCCAGACTACAGTTTAAAAAAAAAAAAAACTAGTTGGCTGCTAAGCAACAGGCAGCGGGCAACAAAAACACACGGCGGGTGGATAAATGTTTTAGGCGGGCAGCATGTGGCCCGCGGATCGTAGTTTGAGGACCCCTGGACTACGGGGTCTAGAGATTAGTTATGAAAACTGCCCTGTAAGACACAGAGGAACAACTGAACAATTGCATCCGAGTCTGGTAAATATTTTAGATGGGAAAGCACAATAAACTCAAAGGTGACATGGAGTGAGAGGTATGTGTAAAGACCCAGAGTTGGAAGGGTGGTCACAAAGGATATGAAGAGAATGAAGTTTCAACTGAGACCTGAAATGTTTCTAGGAGAAGTTAGCAAATAGAAGGCAAAGTACATGAAAAATTATATTCCAGGAAGAGGTAGCTCTGTGCACTATAATAGCAAGAGAAACTTGATCTAAGAAATAAAAATGAAAAGAATAGCATAGCTTATACACAGAATTGAGAGTGAGAAAGAATAGTAAGAAGTTTTGTTGCCTGTTCAGATTTGCAAAGAATCCTTTAACTGCAGTATGGAAACAAATAAATACTGGCTAAATAAATTAAAACATTTTTGTAGGAATGCCTGTCACAGATGGCAGCTTAAAGTACAGTAGTGGTGATGATATAAAAATTAGTTTACTGATTAAAAAACTACTTAAGAAGTAGGTGTTACCGGTTTCACTAATTAAATGGATGCAATTCTTAGGGATTGTTGCAATAAAAATTTCATTAGATGGAGTGAGAAATACAGGGTCTGGAAAAAGTAGATTTATAGCTCTGAGTATGCAAAACAGAGTTTATTATTATTTATTATATTATTTTCCATATGAACAACTGTAAACCTACTTTTACTCCACCCTGCATTATAACAGAATGAGT